>NW_025840764.1:261506-295590 GCF_002878395.1 Capsicum annuum
TAGGCACACAGCTAAATTTTTGGGTACAAGTACCCCCAGGACTCAATAGAAGAAAACTAACAAAGCATGGCTTTCTTGAATACACGACTAACATCACAATCTATAACACAATAAGTTGGAGATTTCATGAAGTACAAGTTCTAAAGCACCACAATGGCTACACATATATCCATAATTCATTGACTAAGACATTTCATCAAACACTAGACATGCATAAACTTGTACATAATAGGGGATTTCATATTATCATACTAGTATGTCACTTTTCCATTACATAGGCATTTAATCGAACACATGGGGAGCATGCTTTGGTTATACAATCATCAACACATCTAATAATCATGGATACATTAATCAATGTATAAATTTAAGGGTTTATCATGTTATTATACAAATCATGACATCCTAGGGTCAATCATTGGAATATATAATTTCAAACATGAATCAAAACCCACAACATTATGAATATGAATTTCAATTCAATTTAAATCATGAACATTTATAAATACACAAATCTTGGATTTTGAAAAAAGATTCTTGAGATTTATGTGTGAAAGGGACCCATGAATCAACACATGACATACCTGGGTTGTGAGTTTCTTGAAGTTCTTGGACTTGAAGAACTTGGAATCTCTTAGTTTCTTGAAGAATGATTTGAATCTTGTTCTTGGGGATTATCTTTGATAGAAAACCCTAATTTGATGTTGTAGATGGATAATGAACTTATGAGCCTTGTTCTGATATAATTAGGGGTTAAAATGGATGGAAAAAACCCAAATACCCTATTAAAAATGGCTTAGAATTTGTTGAACGAGATTACAATGGCTCATGAAATAGTCCGTCACTGGCTTGACGGTCCTTCGCTCTGACCTTCGCACCTGGGCCAGAATAGGGACTCACTACCTTAGTAGCGACGGCTTGGGCGACGATCCGTTGCTAGCTCGATGGTCCATCGGTATTGGCTGTTGCACTTGAACAGAAGTCGGGGTCACTGCCTTAGTCGCGACGGCTTGGGCAACGGTCCGTCGCTTGCTTGACGGTTCGTCGGTCTGACCTCATTTGTGGGCATTTTCGACAGATCTCTATAAAACGTTCATAACTTTTTACTCTGATACCAGATTTGGATGAAATTGGTATCGTTGGAAAGTTAATTCAATTTCCCACATGATAAAAAGTTGAAATTGGGGAAATTCTATCTGATTTGAATATTAATCATTTAGGAAGTCATCAATAACTCTTTTGGAGACTAGATTTGACTTAAAGAAAGTTTGGGGTATTACAGCTATACCCTCTTTGAATATCTATATCACACTATTCTATCCAACTTTTGGTCAGGTGCCTCTTCTTTTTGTTTTCACTTTTTACAGATGTGCCTACTTTTATTTCCTTGGTGCACCCATTTTCTTTTCATTTTTTCTTGCACCATTTGTGCTTCTCTTTCCTTTGTTGGATCCTTTTCTTTTTCTTATTCATTTATTCTCAATGCTTAAACCCATAGGAAATTACTTACAACTTTGTGGCCCAAAGTTACCTCTTCCAATCTTCACCACCCCCAACTTAGGCTTTTAGCCTCAAGTTGAAATTCTGAGTTCAAGGAGGGTAGGGTTTAAAAGAAGGATAAAATTGAAAGGCTTATTGGTTTGAAATGTGTTTGCCAAAGAAAAATCCAAAGGCTCAAAGTGGGTGACTAGGGATAACATCTATGCAAGGGTAGGTTTTTAAGCTAAAGTGGATTTCCAATGTCACAAAGATGGCCTAAGATTATCTACCCAACCAATTACAATCAAAATTAGCCTTGAGAGACTAATGGGGAAAGTTCTAGATGGTACAAGTACACATGAGATTTAGACAAATAAGCTCACCACACATGGCATGCAAATTCACCACGGAGGCTCAATTGCCCCTCCCACTAGAGACAAAAATGGTGCATCTGCCAATTCTTACAAGCCAAAATTTCAGATTCACAAAAAGAGAAAAAGTATTGATATAAGGTTGCTCACGGCCATGCCCTTGATTTTTGAAAACTTTTTAGATGGAGGGGGATGTTTGATTTGCATTTGCACCACACACAATTTCCTAATTACTGAGTCCTGATGACTGAGTAACTAATATTAGAAGTTTCTGATAATTGAATTACTGATATTGATTGATTGTGTCTGACAGTCTTGATTTTGTAAAATTGAACTGAGTTATAAACTAAAGACTGAAACTGAAATTGTAGGAGGTAATCATCTAATTAACATACCCCTCTCTGAACTAATTGGGGTCCAACTTGTAACCCTGGCTGGAAGGTTAATAATATCGTGCCATAGGTACACTGTAATAAAATGGCTCTAACTCTTTGCTCGGGTGCCGGATTTTGTGACTTCATATCACCAGCTTCTTGGTCTAATCTCTCTACCAATAGGTCATGACACCGACACTTTAACTTATACTACTACTCGGGTGGAAATATAGTTCCAATATTCTGCTATAACTCATTCCCTCTTAAGCATGACATCTGCAATATAAATTTTTGAAACGGACTGAATACCCTTAATACCACAGGCTGAAAAGCACGATTTCATCAGAACCAAAGTTTACACTAGAATCAGTACACTCTAAAGCACTAACAGACTCTTATCAAGTCCTTGCACAATTTTAAAGACTTATATGGCTCAATCAGAAAGGACCATACCATTTAGATTCTAGACTTCTGTACCTGAATCACCTCAACAATGAGATATATCTGAAAATATCAAGGTAAGGAAAGAATTGGGATGACTGTTACCTTTGTAAGAGCGACACCATAGAACAAATGTGGTGTATGGCCTACACGACTCAGGCTCAGCATATGTTGACTTTTCTAAGTTGATCTTCCTCTTCTTGCTTTTGCTTGGTGTACCCTCTCCTCGAATTTTCAGAAAATAGATGGAGGTACCAGGGACCACCCAAGTATCTCTAGGGTACTTCTCAATGCCAGCTCTTCTGCAAAGCTTATTAGTCAAAGAGGGAAAGGAGAGATGCGTACCACCCTGGTTTTTGAAGAATCTCATGTCAGAAACCACGAGTAGACCAATATTCAAAGGAATGGCTTATAGAATGCAGGAAACCATCCGAGCCTACAAATTTAGGACTGTTGTCATATGGGTGCAAGGGGAGACTCGGCTACATATGATGTTCAACTAAATCTGGGCCTTGATAGTGAAGTCATTCATAGAGATATTTCTCTTAGTTGCCTACCAATAGACTTACTTTCCGAGAAATTTTTTTTCTACCAACCAAATTCCTGGCTCATACCCTGGCTTATACCTTTTTTCTTCAAACTCACCCATGTTTACATTTGGGAGCCCATAGATATCGTTGATTTGCTTCGCCCCGAAGTCTACCTCTTTTCCTCGAATCTTGATAATCATGTTGGATGGGTCTGAGAAGGACACTACGCTAAGATTGGCATAGAATTCATGGAACCATTACTCATTTACCTTGCCGGGATCTGAGGAAAAACACCGCCAACCTGTGGCCATAAGCCTGTCATGAAATGCCGGAAGATTTTTTGGCATACTTTCCAAGCATATTCTTTCCCCGAGTACAACTTTTCCCTCAGAAGATCACCCCAATAGAGAGTGTCACACTCTGGTGCCATGATTTGGACTTGGTCATAATCCACCGTGACATTATCTTGAAAAACAATAGATAACACAACAACATTAATCATTGACATTTTCATACACAAACTATGCTCTATTGTCCACTAGAGCTCAAGGGGTGATTACTTGGTGGTGTTTGGACAAAAATTTGAAGTACAAAATTTTTGGCATAGGTAGAAAATCAGCCTTATTTACTACGATCGTAGGCCATAGAGCCGCGATCATGGTCCCGATGATCGCAATTACGGTATTTGAGACCGATTTCAAACCAATTTTCAATGTCTAAAGATTTAAATTTGAAGCCCAAAGCATGTTCTATAACAAATATTTATATTAAAATCATTGAACAAGACTACTAGGTACTCGATCACGCCCCTAGAATGCAGAAAAAACATTAGTGAATGCTCATTTAGGCAATTTATTGAGAACTTGGTGTGCACTCTTCATTTTTCTTAATTTCACATGCAATTTGGGTACTCAAGACTTCCTCACTCATGTGCACACCATATTTTAGAAGCTAAACACCATATAAGTATAATTTACGAAGCAGTTAAACAAGAAAATCATAATTTTTAGGCCTTTCCTATAACATGCATTCTATGAATTATTTTTAACAATCAAGGCATGGATTTGAGGAACCTACTAGATAAATGATGCAAAAGAATGTTGTTGGAATGCTCACAATTTGCTAGAAATGGGTCCAATTAGAGAGAAAAGTCGAGAAGAAAGTTTTAGAGGGAAATGAGGATTCAGATGGTCATATGACTGATGTGATCACAATCGCATCAGGATACTGCGATCGCGAACACACAAGTGACCACGATTGGCACCAATTTCCCATGATTGTGGTTACCAGGGGGCATTTTTCCTTTCTTTGTTTTCCCTTGTTCAGTTTTGTAATACCCCGTATTTTCTTAGCTTAAGATTAATTCTCAATTGATGAGTTATCCAATACAAAAATTTTGAAATGCTCATTATTTTCTAGTTTATTGTTTGCCATTGCATAGGAAATTGAATTATCTTTCCAATGATATAAAATTTATCTAAATTCGATGACCGGGTAAGACGTTATGGATATTTTAAGTTTCAGTCGTTAAACACCATCATTCAGGCCAGTAGCGCATCATGAGTATTCTAAAATGGCAATTGTCAGTTTCCAATGAGGTACCGCGATACCGATACGTCACGCCAAAGCTCAATTTCATATTTGTCAATTTTCAGTGAGCCAACGTGATTGTACCGCATTGCGCTGAGCTTCCAGGTCCCATCCAGTACTGCAACACGATTCCACCATATCGTGCCACCAACCACATTCTCAGTTGTAATTTTCTAGTGGCTTGGTGTGATAGCATCGCATCGTGCTAGGGCCTAAAATTGGGGTTTTTTAGTACAAATTTTTAAGTCGTTCTTAGGGGTAAATGGGTATTTTTCCATGGCCCTAATTAGTCTAAACACAAAATTTACCCCTAAATAACCCATTATCTCATCATTTATTCACTTTATTCAAAGATTAAGTCATTCTCTCTCAAAAGGGAGTAATCCCTAGCTTCAAGAAACAAGAGCAAAAATCAAGAGTCTCTCCAAGAACCTTCAAGAATTAACAAATTAAGGTATGTTAGGTGTTCATCTATGGGTTTCTTTCACCCATAGAGTCCACGAATCCATTTTCAAAATACATGATTGTTGAATTATGAACTTCCATGCTTGAATTGAATTGAATTGAATTCATATTCATGTTATTATTGGGTTTTAGTCCATGATTAAATTACATACTTTTATGTAATAAATCATTGTACGTGTTGAATTACATGATCTTCATGATAAACCCTTTAATTTGCAAGTTGATTGATGTAGCCATGATAACTATATGTTTTGATTATTGTATAACCTAAGCATGCTCCCCATGTGTTTGATAAAATGCCTATGTGATTGAAATGGTGCCATTATAACATGATAGTATGTATTCCCCATTTATGTATAAGTAGATGCATTACAAATGTGTGGTTAAATACCTCTATGAGTGAACTATGGACAAGTATACATTGTTATGAATTTTAAGAGCATATTATGCTTTATTCTTCATGCTATCGAGTCCTGGGGGTATTTAGTACCCGACAATTTAGCTGTGTGCCTAGAGCCGATGTCAGTTGCATAATCTCAATCATGTCATGATTAGTAGTACTCTTAATCTGTTACAGAACTCAGTAGAACTCAGCCAGTTACCAAACTCAGGAAACTAAGTAAGCCTTTACTTAGTGGCATGGTACTGACACCCAGTTTCTTTCAGTTGTCGGGTATCAGTCCAGTCCAGTTCAGTATACTCAGTTCAGTGTCTTTCAGTTGAGAGTAGGATTCAGCACCGAGTGAACCCAAGGATAGGGGCTTACTTGCCGGTAGAGGGTGTGATCTCTAGAAGCAATCCTTGTATTCCAGAACTATGTAGCTAGCATAGGTTGAGACATCAAACTTGCCAGTTGAGAGTTGATGAGGTGTTTTAACCTGCCAGTTGAGGGTTCCACTATTCTCATTAGAGTACCTGCCAGATGAGGGTAACTCTCCAGTGTCTTTACCCGTGGTACGGTACTGACACCCTTCTAACTGGGGGCACAGGTTGGACCCCAACTCAGTTATCTTATTTGGGGCATGTCGATTAGATGATTACCTCCTACAGTCTCAATTTTAGTCTTCAAAATAAAACTCAATTAAGTTCTACAGAATTAGAACTGTCAGATGCAGTCAACCAATATTAGAAAATAGTTATCAATAACTTCAGATATCAGTTACTAAGTATCAGAATCCAAGACTTAGCTTCAGACAAGCTTAGTCACAGTATTTATTTTTATGCACATTATTCTATACTCAGTATTTACAGTAGTATCAGTTATCCATATACTCTCATGTTCAGTTACTCTATATCATACAGTCAACTTTTGTTCATCTATATAAACCCTTGCATTTTGCCTTACCTCATCTTGCATACCAGTACATTCCACGTACTGACACATACTTTTTCTTTAAGCTATGATGTCATATATCATAGGATTGGATGCTCAGGTTCCCGACCGCGCATAGATAGACTCAGATTCAGCCAACTACAATAGATTAGCAGTGAGTCCTCATCATTTAAGGATATTATTTTATTTCATTATTTTAGTAGACTCAGTATTTCAGTAGATGGAGTTAGTTGGGGGATTTTTCCATCAACTCCACTTTCAGACAGTTTTAGTTAGATGCTTTTCAGACTAGTTTTTCAGACAACGTTCAGTTTTACATATTTCAAATAATATAATTTATCAGTATTTTAGATATTTTGAACCTTATGGTATTTCAGCCTATTATTTCGCATTTATTACAGTATCATGTTTCAGTGCTCACAGTAGATATCAGTCATGGGTTAGCTTGTTGTAATACCTCGAGAATCCCAACCAATAGTAGAACCATGCTTCAAGATCATGAGAAATAAATCTTAGTGATTTGGTAGTTTTATGATCAAGTTTGATGTATATTAATGCCTTAAATACGTCCTAGATATTAGACGAATCAAAACATCCCTTACCGATTGAATTCTTGAGAAGTATTTTGGTATAGTCAACTTCAAATGAGCATATCTTTTGTTATACTATAAATTTTTTATCTCATTACATACCAAAAAAATATATAATTGAATTATATTTCCAAAGATACCAATTTCTCCAAAATCCGGTAGTGAAGTAAAAAGTTATGGCCGTTTTACTGAGACCTGTCCGAGCTGTCCAGGAGCGATGGGCAAGTTGACAGACCATCAAGTCAGCAATGGACCATCACTTTGGCCATCGCAACTGAAGAATTAAGACCATTTTTTGGCCCAAATATGATGGTTGGAGTGATGGTCAATCATCAGAGTGACAGTTCATCACTCAGACTGTCAGTTTTGTCCAAAGCAACATTGAAACACCATTTTAAAGGGATTTTTGGGTTTTTTCCACCCTATTTAATACCCAATCACGTAAAATCAAAGAACATAAATCCTTATTCATCCATAACATCAAATTAAGGTTTTTTACAAGATCAAAACCCAAGAACAAGATTCAAACCCTTCTTCAAGAAATTAAGAAATTCAAGTTCTTCAAGTTCAAGAACCATCAAGAAAACAACAAGATCCTTGTTTCCCAATCCAAGAAAATTCAAGAAACGTTTGTTATGTTACAAGATTCAAACTTTTGAGGTATGTTAGATGTTGATTCTTGGGCCCCTTCCACCCAAGAAGTTCAAGAATCCTTTTCTAAATCCAAAGATTATAATTTTGTGAGATTTTCATGATTTACGTGAATCAAAGTTCCTGTTCCTGTTATTGTTGAGTTGTAATTCATGCTTTTGAATACAAGTTATAAGTCTTGATCTTGATATGGGTTGAATTGCATCATGTCCATGTTAAATCCCTAAATTTTGCTAGTTGGTTGGTGTAATCATGATACTTGGGTGTATTATTTGTTGTATAACTAAAGCATGCTCCCCACATGTTTGAAAAAATGCTTATGTAAAGGAAATAAAGTCAATATAGAATGGTTAGCAAGAAATCACCAATTATGTATAAGTTCATGTAAGCCAAGTATTTGTTGAAAAGCCTTTTTGAATGATTTATGATATGTTGTATGCATTCAAATTCACGTGTATTCCTTATTGAGTGAACTTTGAGATATCGGTATGCACTTCCTATACCAATACATGTTCATGATATTCAAAAGATTGGTGAGATATCGCATTGGTTATGTTGTGGATGATAGCCTATTGTCATGTTATGTACGAGTTGTCCTATTTTATGATATTTATATTATCAAGTCCTAAGGGTATTTAATACCCAAAATTTAGCTGCTTATCTAGAGCTGAGTCAGTCTCAAGATAATCTCAGTCGTGTTATTCTCAGTGGAATTTAGACTGTTACAGAACTTAAGGAAATTCACTGATCTCAATATAAGTGTAATCCAGTCTCAGTATCAGTATAATCCGACTTAGTATTCAGTTTTGACTTAACAGTATTCAGAAGTAATCAGTATTTAGTAGTACTCAGTAGTATTTAGTATTCAGCTCAGACTTTATTGAGACTCAGTAGGCTAAGACGAATTCAATAGCATTTAGCCAGATAGTAGAATCTAAGTGGTATTCCATCAGATAACGGAACCAAGTGAAATCAGTTAGATTAGTCAAGAAATATGAACAGTAATAGATCCAGCTCAGTCTAAGATCAATTAAGACCCAGTTCAAAGTTCTTCAGTTGGGAGTAGGAACTAGCACCGAGTGATTGCAGGGATGATAACTTCTCTGTTAGAGAGATAGAGTCGTTAGTAACAGTCCTTGAACTCAAAAACTGTGTAGCCAGCATAAAACCAGGAGTCACCCATTAGATTAAGGCTTGAATATCATACTGCCTTAGGCTTG
Source organism: Capsicum annuum (assembly GCF_002878395.1). NCBI lineage: Eukaryota > Viridiplantae > Streptophyta > Magnoliopsida > Solanales > Solanaceae > Capsicum > Capsicum annuum. The sequence goes on from NW_025840764.1 coordinate 270,551, forward strand.
ACTTCCTGTTCAGGGACACCCGTTATTGAGGCTTAACCATAGTAGAGGTTTTTACCCATGGCACGGTATTGACACCCTTCTAGCTGGAGTTACAAGTTGGACCCCACTAGTTCAGATTTGAGGCATGTCGGTTAAGTGAGAACTCCCACAGTTGTAGTTTTAGTATCAGTATTCAGAGAAGAACTCAGAAATTAGGACTGTCGGATACATTTACCTATCTTAGTAAGGAACTTAGATAGTTCCATAGATTCATAGACCACCCGCTATATAGGATTGGTCTCATATAAAGTGAATCAGTATTAGTACTAATAGATCCAGAGATCATCCGTCAGATAGGCCTGATCTCAAACTCAGTCCATTATTTCTATTATTAAAAGATTAAGAGATTTTCCACTAGATAGGTTTGATCTCAGATACAATTATTCCTTACCATTATTATTAGATTCAGAGACCATCCATTAGAGAGGTTTGATCTCAGATTTAGTCAGTCGATAGTAGCAAGCTCAGAACTCAGTTATTAATATGAGTAGATTCAGTTATTCTATATTCCAAATTTAGTAAACCCAGATATCAGTACTAGTAGACCTAGTCATCAATAAGTTAGTAGTCAGAAACCAGTAGTCAGAGTTCATATTCAGTGTTACTGCAATTCCAGTTTTTGGTTGTGCATTCATGCATATATCTCTATTCATTATTCTCAAGTTATTCAATTAAGTAATGTTCATGCATAAGCCCTTGTATTCAGCCTTACCTCATCAGCATACTAGTACATTCAAAGTACTGGCGTATACTTTCCTGCTCTATGGTGTCTTATACCATAGGTTCAGACGTAAGGGATCCAGAGTATATATAGCCGTCCAGACTCAGTCAGCAGCAGTAGATGTAGTAGTGAGTCCTCTTCATTCTAGGGTGATCTATATTTTATTATTGCATTAGATTCGGTTTATTTTCAATAGATGGAGTTAGTTGGGGACGTGTCCCATCAAATTCACAGTTCAGACAATTTAGAGGCTTTTTAGATAGATGTATCAGTATTCAGTTTTTAGTTTTGAGTATTTTAGATGTTTTGAACCTTATGACAAGTTTTTGCCAATTTTCCATATTTATTTCAGTATATTATGTAGTGCTCAGTTACAAGTACTAGTAAAGGATTAGCTTGTGGTCCTTCGGGATCATGAGTACTATGTGGCATTTTGGTTCCAAAAAATTAGGGCGTTACAAACTTGGTATCAGAGCCTAAGGTTCAATAGTGTCCTAGGAAGTCTGAAAAGCCGTATCTATTAGAGTCTTGTGCATGGGTGTATTGCGCGCCACATTTATGTAGAGGAGGCTATAAGATGTTTTAGGAACAGTTTCACTTCTTTCAGTATTCACATCATATGAGTGAGCATTAGCTTGAATTGAACTCTCTGTCTAATCAATTTCCTCCTTTCTTTTACAGAATATGCCTCCTCACAAAGATAATGCCCATAGGGTTGATAACCAGCCACCTCAGCCCATAGATCCTTCGAATGAGAATGTGTAGCATACAGAGTTCTAGGCAGCTTTTCAGGCGCTAGTCCAAGCTACGACGACTAATATTTAGGGGAATCATCTGGCTGTAGACCCACCTCAACAACATGGGAATTCAGTCACAGCTAAGATCAAAAATTTTATGAGAATGAACCCGCCAAAATTCTTTGGGTCAGTAGCAGGTGAGGACCCACAACTTTATCTTGAAGAGGTAAAGAAGATCCCCCAGATTGTACATATTTCTGAGGAGAAGTGTGTTGAGTTAGCATCCTATAGGCTGAGCGATATTGCTCATGATTGGGTAGTGATATGAAAGAAGAGTAGAGGGGAGGATGCAGCTCCCATGACTTAGCAGGAGTTTCAGGATACTTTTCTAGATAAGTTTTTCCTACTAAAGATGAGAGAAGCTAAGGTAGAAGAGTTTATGAACCTAAGACAAGGATCCATGACAGTGAAAGAGTATTGTATTAAGTTTAACCAGTTATCTAAGTATGCTCATGACTTGATAGCTGACCCTAAGCTAGCATAAGTAAGTTTTTGACTGGTGTATCCGGGTCGGTGTTAAGGAATTATAGAAACTCTATGATCAATAGAGACATGGATCTTGCTAGGTTAATGATGCATGCTCAGTAGATAAAGACAGATAAATCTAAGGAGAGAGAGAGATCTGATAAGAGATCCAAAGCAGGTAGTTATAGCTTTTCTCAGGTCGAGTCACAAGGTGGTAGTCGTTATCAGCATAGCCAGAAATTTTTAGTCCTAGCTCTATCTTTAGCTAGTGTACCCGCACCAAAGTTCAGGGATGTCAGTCAGGATGGGGCGCCAGCTCCAAAACCCAGGGTAGTGCAAGCAGTGTTCATACCTATCCACTTTATGGATAATGTGGCAATCACCTAGGTGTGTGCAGAGCTAACAGTCAGGTATGTTTTAGAATTGGTAAACCAGGCCACAGAATGCGAGAATATAGAGTGCTAGCTCAGAGGGGTAGAGAATTACATCAGCAGGGTGCCACTTTTGGTGCCAATAGTGGTTAGCGTCAGAACAGACATTAAGCGTTTCAGACTTACCATGATTAGGAAAGGTCCCTGATATATATATTTGGGTACGTTACGAGTCCTTTATATTTATGATATGCATCCTTAAATCCTTTGCTCCCATTTTGAGCTTAAGTTTTCTGTATGAGTTAGTTAGTAGAGCCAACAAGTCAGTTTAGCAGTCAGACAGTCAGATCTGTGTAGTTTGTTTTCTCATCTTTCCATCTAGTTATGCTATCAGAAATCTCAAAAAGATAACTATTCCAAGGTATAAAGTCCTAGTAGTTGCAAGATAAGCTCAGTTCATAAGTCATGCATTAGTTTCAACTCTCCGAGGTTCAGTTATGATCCAGTCCGTTGATTCAATAAATGCATAGGTTATTCAATTGAAAAAACTAAATTCTTCACTACAAAAATAGAATAAAGGATACGAGCCACTTTTAGGGCATTTGTTGGTTGCCTCCAACATAGGCCTTAGTTTACATCGTGACACGACGTCTTCCTTCTTTCTCAAGTTGGGTCCTCAAGGGCCCCCTCATCTATTTCTTTAATTTCAACATAAATCACCGATATCACTTGAATCTCTATGAGTTATTTCTTTGTTTTGCACTCTTAAAAGGTGACCTCATCATCATGAACTCTAAATCTTATCTCACCCAACTCTAAGTCAACAATAGTTATTCTGCTGTCTAAGAAAGACCGACCAAGAGTGATGGGAACCTCTTGGTCCATTTCACAATCTAAAATCATGAAGTTTGTCGGAAGTATAAATTTGTCCACTTTGACTTGCACATCAAACAAAATGCCGACCTAACTCTTGATAGACCAATCCACCATTACAAGTCTCATAGATATTAGAGTTGAGGTATCCAACCCAAGCTTTTTAAAAATGAGAAAAAGCATGAGGTTTATACTCACACCGATGTCGCATAGAGCTTTCACAAACATATACATTTTGATGGTACAAGGGATGGTAAAAGCTCTGGGGTCTTGCTTTTTTTCCACAATTTTGCTACTCATGATAGCACTACAACTATGTTGGGTGTATTTATGTACTTTAGTATCATTATCCTAGCTTATTTAGCCTTGTTTAAGGATAATTCGTGTGCTTTATGTGTTGAAGATGATATAAATAAGCATATAAGTTTTCAAGGATGTTCTTAAAATGTTTAAAAGTGTTTTCAAACAAGATTGGGTTCAAATCGATCACGTCGAGTCTAGATGAGAAATCTAGTGTTACTAGCTTGAGCTAGGTGTCGTTCTAGGTAGTCTCAGTGGATTCTAATGTGTTTAATGAGTTTATTATGGTTTAAATGTGAAAATACATGGGTAAAAACTTGTTTAAAGTGTACAACATTCAATTAAAATGAGCGAAGAGTCAACAATACATTATAGCATAAAGTGTTCGAGACTAGTAGATTGAGCTTTTAGTTCGTCGTTCCTGTCATTTAAATGTGTTGAACTCTAATTCTTGGTCTTTGGTGTTTTAGGGATGATTGGAGGGTTGTTTCTGATGATATATTGATGGAATACAAGCTGGAAAACTAAGGCAAAGAAATAACACAAGGCAAGAGGAGAAGCGGAACAACACTTAGCCATATATTGGATGAAATGGCACAAAACAGTGGTTGTCCGCGATATGGGCGTGTCTCCCTCTCTATTGCTGTGCAATGGAGCACGCACAACACCCTCAATTTTGGTGCAATAATGCCCTCGACGCATGCTGCAGTTCGCTGGAATGATGCCAGTGACGTATGCTCAATTCCACCCAAGGCAAACTTTCATCCACTATAAATATATGTGTACACTTTGGCAAAAAAGGGGATGGACGTCTTGGAGAAATTAAGGAGGCTGATAAAAACTTTATTTAGGGTTTTTTTCTTTAACTTTAGCTTTTTAATTGATTTGATTATGTCTTCAATTTGTTGGATTATGATTATGTGTATTAGTGGCTAAACGCCCCCTTTTCGGGGGTTAAAGCCAAGAACATAACTACTATCAATTTGAATTGAGTTTATTGGCTTGATTATCATATTTGGTTTTTTATTTATCCTTTTTATAACTATTTTAAGGATTAGCTATCCTTAGGATACATCTATTGTCGAGTGTGTGAGCCCGGAAGGGGGAATACAATGTTCTTATTCTCTTGTGAAATAAGGAATTTGAATTGGCATCTATGATAGAGATGTACCTATAAGCCTTGCTTGGTTCACATGTAGGATGATAACTTTAAGCACTTAATTGGATTGTTACATTCCCGCTCAATGGTGTAGCTGTAATGTCCACGTTAGGTAAATAATTATAGGTTGGGAGACCATGATCATGCGATAAACCCTATTATTCAAAAATCAAGATAAACAATCTTATGAATTAATTTCAATAGCATAGTATAATTATTCGAAGTGCTTTAACCCTGGGTTTTACTCTATTGATTGTCTCAGGTCTTTTACTTTATGCACTGTTTTCTTTAATTTTAGTTTACCACTTTTAAAGTCTTTTTTGGTCACGCTTGCACTAGATTAATCTAATTAGTGAACTAGAATACAATAGTTGTTAGAAAAAGTCTCTGTGGGATTGATATTCTACTTTCTTTAAGGCCACTATATTACTTGGTAGACCACGTACACTTGCGTGTGTGCTGTCAAGTTTTTACTGCCATTGCCGGGGACTTATAATTTGACAACTATTTTATTTTTAGTTTTTCTTTTTGGATTACTTCGGTGCTTTACGCTTGATCTTGGTTTTGTATTTGCAGGAAACAGGTTTTCAAAGTTGTTAGCTGGCAAGAGATTAGGAATTGGTTGACCAAACCTCAAACCTGAGCAACGCTTCTATCAACGCTGGAGAAATACAATCCTTCCCCCCTGTATTCATCAAATTAAAGAAAATCAAGACTCTCCTTCTATCATGGATGAAGAACAACTAGCCTGCAGGATAGTTAGAGAAGTGGCAATCCCACTTTCAACAAATTTAACCTCCCATTTTTTAGAAATCGGTTGTTGGAGGTAATTTTGATCTTAAACAAAACACAGTGCATATTCTGATCAGCTATAGATAGTTCACTGGGCTTTTGAATGAAGATCCACAAGCCCACTTGTGGAGCTTTCTGGAGATCAGTGATACATTCATCCCCACGAGTGTGTCAACTGACTATATGAGTCTGACAAATTCCCCTTTTCACTGTTGGGTAAAGCAAAGAACTGGTTGAATACTGAGCAAAAAAATTCAATCACTACATAGGATGAATTATCTCGGAGATTCCTCATCTATTTTTTCTTGACTGGAAAAATTGTGAGACTTCCCAGTGAGATAGTATGCTTTAAGCAGAAGCTAGACAAAAATTTATATCATGCTTGGGAGCATTTCAAGGCTCTTCTATAGGACTTTCCACATTATCAACAGTCTAATGAGGTATTAGCTCATACTTTTGTTGAGGCACTTGACCATAACACAAAGATTTTGCTAGATTCAACTGTAGGTGGTCAAGCTTTGGAGATGACGTATGATGAGCTATATACATTATTGAACTAGATTGCACAAAGAAATCCAAAGTGGCATTCAGACTCAAGGAGTGATACTAAAATGGTTGCAGGTGTTTTGGAGGTAGATCAATTTACCAAAATATTAGCTCAAATTGCTGCATTACAAAATCAATTGACTATACAGCTCAGGAAATTAAAATTGAGTACTACACCACCTGCAGCCATAGTGAATGGAATTCAATAGACAAGAACTTGGTGTGTGGTGTATGGAAATACTGGTCATTTTGCAAATATATGTGTGGCAAATCCTGAGTCCATGATATTTATGGGCAATGTTCAGAGGCCTAACTATGGGAACACCTACCATATGAAGTGGCAGACTCAACCATTAAATCAACAATGGAATACCCAGCAACAACAGTTTCAGTAACCACAAGCTCAACCAAATTAGGCTGGAAGAAATGCTGAAGAAAATTGTGGCTACTCAAGCATAATTGGCAGCTGATATAAAGAGCCAACAAGCAGCTACAAGGAGCTTGGAGTTGCAAGGTGGTTTTCCAAGTGATACTAAAAATCCAAAACAAGTTATGGCAATAACTTTGATGAGTGGTAAAAATATTAATGAAGAACCTCCAAAGACAACTAAGGAGGTAGATGTAGAGAAAGCTCCTAAATAATTTAAGGACCAAGTTGCTGAAAATTCATAAAAGTTTGAGTACTCAAAAGAAAAAGTAGTTAAAGAGGTGAAGAAGATGCCGCCACTACCTTTCCCACATAAGCATATAAAGGCAAAGGAGGATGCGTGCTTCAAGAAGTTCTTTGACACGTTTAGAGGGTTGCACATTAATTTACCTCTTTTAGATATTTTACAGAAAATGCCTAAGTATGTTAAGTACTTGAGGGATGTGGTTGCTAACAAAGTTAATTTGTAGGATGTGGAGGCGGTAGCACTTATTGAGGAGTGTAGCTTTGTAGTGACTCAAAAGATTTCTAAAAAGCTTAAGGACCCTGGAAAGTTTACTCTCTCCATTCAAATTGGCAACAACGAGGTGTTACATACACTTAGTGATTTAGGGGAAAGTATCAACTTGATGCATCTATCTTTGTTCAACACATTGGGCTTAGGAAAGCCTAGATCGAGCTCTGTGCTACTACAGCTGGCAAATGGGACCATAGCCCATCCTGAAGGAATGATAGAGGATGTTCTCATAAAGGTTAATAAGTTTATTATTCCTATTGACTTTATTATTTTAGATTTCAAGGAAGATAAAAGAGTACTAGTCATCTTGGGACGTCCATTCTTAGTGATGGGAGGAGCTTTGATTGATCTAAGAGAGGGCACGCTCACAATAAGGTTAGAGAATGAAGAGGTAGTTTTTAAAGTGTATAAACTTCTTACACACTATCCCATTATAAAGACTTATTCATGATTAGTGTGATTGAAGGTGATAAATATGGGGTGGTGGAGCTTGTTCTACAAAAGACCTTTTTGGACTTTCTTATTGAGCAGCCTAAGACACCACCACCTAAGACCAATATAATAAAGATTGATAAACTTGAAAAGGCTAATATTGAGAAAGTTGTTGACCTTCAGAGTTTATACTCAAGAGGCCAGAAACAAATAAGAAGATGGCCTCCAAGTGTGAGAAAAGGATAAAGGAATTTGGATAAGTCGAAGTTGGGTCGTGCCGCGATACTAAATCAGGAATTGCTTGGGAGGAAACCCAAGTTAAGTAGGTATATGTTATTTTTAGTTTTTAGTTTTTTATTTACTTCATTAGTTTTTGTTTTTGTTGAGTCACAGGTTGATGGGAAGTCTGACTACCGAAAAACCTGAGCTAAGAGGCATGGCGGAGACTGAGTGTGGGATCCCCGAACCCCCTTGATGTATAAAGATTCTACTCACTATGCATAGAGGCCTCAAGGAGTATTTATATCTCTACTTTTAAAGTGTACTTTGGGGACAAAGTAGATTTTTAAGTCCAGGGTGGGGAAATTCCCATTTTTAGGGTAAATTCAAATTTTTTGTGTTAGAAATAAGTGAGATATTCTTGTTGGTGCTATATTTAATTGCATGATGCAAGTGGGTTTGTATGAAAAAAAGCATATTGACTGTATGAATTACTACTTTTTAGACTCCTAGTCTAATAATTATGAATCTTGAACTTGATGGCTTAAAGTTGAATTAATGTGATTGTTTAGTTAAGAGTTTATGATTATCCTACTTGAGTTGAGCATCTGCCATGTGTATGTGAGGTATTTGTATATTGTTTGTTGTATGTGATGTCTAGAACTTTCCTGGTGTATGTGCAAAGCGAAATAAAGAATGTGGGTTTAAGAGATGATATAGGCATTTATTTGATAAACTTGTTTTATACCTTCTTTTGACCTACCCTTGCGATTATCCTAGTTAACCCTATTGAGCCTTTAGTTATTCTTTGGTGGCCTTATATGTATCCTAATCCCTTTCTTTGATAGACCTTAATTTGATCCAAATCTCTTAAGCGCTTTAGTGTAAAATTAGTGAGTTAAGGAGTGTGAAATTGAAGAAGAAAAAAGTAAAATTAGAGCCCAAAGTGATAGTTATTGGTGTGTAAAAAATTGTTGTGTTGTGGTAGGGAGTTGGAGAAATTTGTGCTTGAAAAGTTCCCATTTTTAGCCCATGTGTGTTACAATGAACCCGTTTTGGCCCTGGTCCTCCTTGGACATTGTGCACCTCAATTAAGGTAAATTGCTTAAGTTGAGGGTGGCTGTAATAGGGCTGCGTAGTGTAAAATGGGTGTGAAAAAGGGCAAAATTGAATGATATGTATATAACATAAAATGGGTGTGAAAAAGGGCAAAATTGAATGATATGTATATAACATACTCCCACCATAGTGTTTGTGAATGAGCTTAATGAGATGGGGAAACATTGAAGATATGGTAGATGAAAGTGGTGTACATGGGTTGTGAGAGATTGATCTCAATTGTCAAAAGTGATGTATTAAAGATCTTAGGGAAGATAGTCACTATTAAGCTAAAATAGTTCCTACCCACCCCTTAACCGGTATTACAACCATTAAAGACCTATTTGATCCCAAACTTCATCATTCTGGTATTAGTGGAGCACTACACTAAGGGAAAGCCTATGGTTCATTATTTGTAACTTCTGAATTCCTCGTGAGAGTGAGCGTAACTTGATTCTTGTACCTATTGTGTGTGTATTGCATTTATGTGAGTGATTATGGGTAACTCTCTTGTTGTGAGGGAACATGTTTGATGAATGTGGGTGATTTGTATGATGTCTTTTATTGAGAAATATGCATGAGTTTGCCAACTTGGTGAGTCAATTCTTGAGGATAGGATGTTTTGGAGTAGTATTCTTAAACTGTCAATTGTGTACATAACATGCTTAATGTAGTAACTTGCATTCTGTGTAGTCATTATAGTACTAGCTTGAGTGTCTTGCATGTAGTAGAAGTGTAGAGTATCCTCAACTTATGATGCTTATATTAAAGAGTTGTTCAAAGACAAATAAGGCTTTAAGTGAGGGGTGGTGATTTTGGATGTATTTATGCACTTTAGGATCGTTATTCTATCTTATTTAGCCTTGTTTTTAGGATAATTCATGTGATTTATGTGTTGAAAATGATATAAATAAGCATATAAGCATTCAAGGACGTGATTACAATGTTTAAAAGTGTTTTCAAACAAGATTGGGTTTAAATCGATCAAGTTGAGTCTAGATGAGAGAAGTAGTGTTACTTGCTTGAGCTAGGTATCGTTCTAGTTAGTCTTAGTGGATTCTAATGTGTTTAATGAGTTCATATGGGTTGAATGTGTAAATATATGGTTAAAAATTGTTTAAAGTGTGCAAAATTTTATTAAAATAAGCCAAGAGTCAACAATACATAATAGCGTAAAGTGGTCGAGACTAGTTCTTAGATTGAGCTTTTAGTTTGTCATTCTTGTCTTTTTGATGTGTTGAACTGTAATGCTTGGTGTTTGATGTTTTAGGGATTCTTGGAGGGTTTATTTTGATGATATATTTATGGGATACCAGATGGGAAACTAAGGTAAAACAATACCACAAGGCAAGAGGAGAAGTAGAACAATACTTAGCCATATATTGGATGAATCGGCACAAAACTGTGGCTACCCGCCATATGGGTGCGTTGCCCCCTCTACTACAGTGCAATGGAGCATGCACAACACCCTCTATTTTGGTACAATGATGCCCGCAATGCGTGCTGTAGTCCGGTGTAATGATGCTCGCGACGCACACTCAATTCCACCCAAGTCAAACTTCCCTCCATTATAAATACATGTGTACGCTTTGGCATAAAGGGGGCTGGACATCTTGGAGCAATTAAGGAGGATGTTAAGAATTTTATTTAGGTTTTTCATTCTTTAAATTTAGCTTTTTTTATAGATTTTATTATGTCTTGAATTAGTTGGATCATGATTATGTCTATTAGTGGCTAAATACCCTCTTTCTGGGGTTAAAGCCAAGAACACGACTATTATCATTTTGAATTGAGTTTGTTGGATTGCTTATCATATTTGGTTGTTTATATATTCTTATTATAACTATTTTAAGGATTATCTACCCTTCTAATACATCTATTGTCGACTTTGTAAGCTTGGGAGAGGGAATTAGAAGATAGAACGTGGGGATAGATAGAACAAGGTTCTTATTCTTTTATGAAATAAGAAATTTAAATTAGCATCTAGGACAAGGATGTACCTAGAAGCCTTGCTTGGTTCACATGTAGGATGATAGCTTTAAGCACTTAATTGGATTGTTCCATCCCCGCTCAATGATGTATTTGTATTATCCAAGTTAGGTAAACGATTAGAGGTCGAGAGACCATAATCATGTGATAAACCCCACGAATCAACAATCAAGATAAGCAATCTTATGAATGAAGTTCAATAGCGTAGTATGATTGTTCGAAGTTCTTTAACCCTGAGTTTTACTCTATTGATTGTCTCAAGTATTTTACTTTACACACTATTTCCTTTAATTTTAGTTTAAAAATTTCAAAGTCTCTTTTGGTTACGCTTGCACTAGATTAATCTAATTAGTGAACTGGAATATAATAGTTGTTAGAAAAAGTTTCTGTGGAATCGATATTCAGTTTTCTTTAAGTCCACTATATTACTTGGTAGACCACGTACACTTGTGTGTGCGCTTGGGCGTTGTCAACAACCATGTGTTACTTCGATCGTGTTACCTTTGATGAGCTTGTCTTTTGACATCAACTTCTTCATGAGCTTAGCATATCCCAGGATCTCTTAGATCGATTCAAGCAACAGGATATTGATAGAGATATTGCTAAGCTTAGTCATGAATTTCTTGAATTCATCCAATTTCAAAGATTAAGGTATGTGAGGTTTTGAACAAGAGCAATCCTTTCGTTCTTGTTCCCAAAGCTTTGATTTCTATTATGGATTTATATGATTTTCCAAGTGGGTTTATACCCAAATTACTTTATCATGAGACTATGAGAATATAAATTGTTCAAGCTTTGTTATACATAATTATTTTACTATTCCCAAGTTATGACTTGATATTTAATATTGTGAATTTCATATTTCTACCATGAGTTGATATTTCAAGTGCTTTCAAGATATTTTTCAAGCTTTAAGCTTTCTTATGACAAATTGGATTATTGAGTATATTGAATCATGAGATTGGGTTGTTACAATGAGTCTTGATATTTTCTCAAAGTTATTTATGTTGCCATGATTTAATGAATTGATACATTTTGATATTGAGAAAGGTTGATTTGATTTGAGTCGAGTTAGGAATCCATAAATTGAATATGATTTGATAAATGAGAAAGAGATTTGATTTGATCTTCATGATAGACCCTTGTGATGTTTGTGGTAGATTTTCTAATGCGTTCTGAGCTTGTGTCTGGGAGTAGTATTTAGCACCGAGCGGGAAATGTGGTATTTTCCTAAAACTACGTGCCACCGTAGGATTGATATTGATAATTGTGGGTGGCCAGAGGCCGAGTATGAGATTGTGATCACTAAATTTAGGTTGTACTCCCTGACAAGAGTTCGACGCTCCCGCCAATGTGGGGTTCTCTCCTCAGGAGGGCAAAACATTGGACTCCATGTAGCTCACATAGTTTATGTCGGTTATAAGAACCTTCCATGTCCATAAGAGTTGAGTTTCTTGAATTACCGAGCCACTCCGAGTCTTGAGTTGAAGAGTTGAGTTGTTTATGATGATTTATGAGGTTTTTACCATATGATTTATTTACCATGAGATTATGAAAAGTATGTTTCAATCTAATTCAAGCCAAGTGAGACATTATTGTACATATGCATATTTTCATGAAATTGATGATGATATTTACATTGTTGCATGCACCCCTATATACTCAGTACATTCTAAAGTGCTGGCCCACATATTTTCCTATGGGCTACATTTTCTCATAATGTAGGTTCAGGAACTCAGCCCCAGCCAAGTTAGCGATATTTGAGTGCCACAACTACGTTCCCTCTTTGGTGAGTCCTCATGGTTTGAGGACCGTGTCTATATTTTTGGTGATATCGTTCTTTTGTTATGGCTTTCAGTACTGTTTGAGTCAGTTGGGGGTTTATCCAATGGCTCCTTAATTTTGATGTGTAGAGGTTTTGTCAGACTAAAGGGTTGGTATGTACAGACATTCAATATAGTTTGGTTGTACAGACTAGTATTCTCCAGTATTTCTCTTGAACCCGATGTGGTATATTTCTTTGTTGTGCATGACTATTGTAGAATTGAATTCCTTGAGGTAGTGTATGGCTCTGAGGGTTAGCTTAGGGCTACGTGTAGTACTAAGCACCGTGTGGCATATTGGGATGAAATATAGAGGCATTATAGAAATACCGGTCAAGAAAGATCACGGTGAGTCCATCCCATGAAGTGATTGGCCCGTCCAGAAGAGATCAAAGCCATAATAATGCCTCTCCTATTAATGAAAATCGGTAGAGATGAATTTGGATGGACTCTTGGGTTATGTTTGCAATATCAAAGAGTGCACACACTATGATGACGTTTTTCAAATGTAAGTTGGGGTCCTTATAAGTGTAATACCCCGTACGTTCCTATATTAGCTCAGCTCGTGGAATGTGCCTATAGAACTTATAACCTAAAAATAAAGCTAAGTGTTGAGGGGATTAGTCATTTTTTAATCTCTTTAAACTTTGAAGATTTTTAAGTTGACCTTCAGGGCCCCGAGATGATGATTTTTGAGTTGATTTATATTCAGGGGTGTAAGTAGCATGTCTCGGGTAAGTTTTAGATTTTTTAGACTAGGATTGGATGATGTTTAGGTTGGAATTCCAGTAGCTCACTATGATTCCATCACGTCATGGTGAGTATGGCGTCAAGAGGCCCACCGTATCACAGTAGAGTGTAAAAAGGCAATTGTTAGTTTCTAGAGGGTCACTGTGATTCCACCGTATCACGGTGGGTATCGCGATAACCCATTCACCATATTGCGGTGATGCCTAAATCAGCAATGGTCCAAATCCAGTGAGTCATCGTAATTCCACTGCGTCATGGTGGCTATCGTGATGACCCACATACCGCATTATGGTGAAGCCTTAAACAACATTTCAATTCCGAGTTTTAAATTCCCAAAGGTAGTTTAGTCTTTTCCCAAGCCTCTAGTCATGAAAAACAAAAGATTAAACCTATTCCAAACATATTCTACTTAATTTTCACCAAGTTGATCTCAAAGAAAACCCTAGAGCTTTAATTTTAAACTTCAATAAATCAAAAATTCACCATTCCTTTTCAAGATAACCAAGAATTTGAGGTTCCCGATTCAAGATCTTCAAGAAACAATCTTCAAGAACACAAATAGGAATTCAAAGTCAAGTGTCTTCATCAATTTAATCAATTAAGGTATGTGGGGTTATGACCAAGGATACTCCTTTCATCCCTGTGCCCAAAACTAGTTTTTCATGATGAATTTACATGAATTTCCATTAGGGTTCATACCCAAAGTATCTTGTCTTAAATTATGAATTTATAAAGTGATTAAAGTATGAAATTCCATATTTGTCTTGATTAAATAACTCTCTTTTGTGATTTGAATACCATGAGTATGATTTGAGGCATTGATTACAAATTTCAAATTTGAGTTTAAGCATGATATTATGATGTTGATCTCATTATATTGATATTGTTGAAGTATTTGAAGTACATTGAGAATGATGTTTTGCTATGAATTTACATGAGTTAAAACACGGGGTTTAAGCCCCTAGTTTGAATATTGATATTTGAAGAAGATTATGCTTTTAAGCACTCTATGATTAGTTCATATCCAAATTTTTAGAAAAGATTTGATCTTTTGATCCTCATCCAAGATACACAATCAACACAGTTAGTTTTGATTACAGTTTTAAACAGATAGATGCATAACTAGTTTTCATTTTAAACCTTTATGCTAGTTTTAAAGTGGATTTCCTACAGAATGAGCATACAAATTAAAGGGAGTAGTATTTAGCACTGAGTGAGAAGTGTGAGTTTAGAACATCCTACTTACCCAGAACTACGAGCTAATGTAGGTATAAATACAGATTATTTCCATTTTTATGGATGACAGATACAGATTGTGATCACTCAGCTCAGGTTATACTCCTTGGCAAGAGTATGACACCTCTCCCCAATGTGAGGTTTTCTTATTTGGGGAACTATACATTGGACACTATGATAGCTCACATAGTGTATGTTGGTTAGAAGAACCTCCCTAAAGCCTAAAACTTAAGCCCTTACAGAGAAGTTTTTTAAAATAATTTCCTAAGTCCTAACAGAAAAGAATAACAGAAAATCTTTTAAAAACTAATTGTAAAGGCTCACAATAATATTCAGATATTACTTTACAATAGATATTAGTCATGAGATTTTAGTTTTCAGCTTACAAACATAAAAGTGAGTCCTTTCTACACTTAGCCTGTATGATTTAAAGATAGAATGCAAGTACACCTTTTAAAACTAAATGTGATGACTCACAAGATTTACATAGTATGCTTTATTTTTCATGATTTGTGATTTTAGCTCTCAGTTATTCAAGCCAATATGAGTCATTACACTTAGCATGCATCCTTTTCATGAATTTTCATGAATATTAAAATCTTGTTTCATCTATGCATTCACCCTCACATACACAGTACATTCTAAAAGTACTGATCCACATATATGTTTATGTGCCATATTGTTTGATAATGTAGGTTCAGGTGCTCAGTTTTAACAGCGTGAGTGATTTCGACCATCTCCATATACATCCCAATAGTTGGTGAGTCCTCATAGTTTGGGGACCCATTTATTTAGATTTCCAGTTTATTAATGTAGATTTTTCAATTATTTTCAGTCAGTTCGAGTTAGCTGGGGGTCTATCCCGGTGGCTCACTAGTTGTTAGTAGTAGAGGCTTGTTAGGCTACTAGTTGTTATTCAGATTTCAAGAATTGGTTGTCCAGACTTTTAAGTCAAGTACTCTCAGACATTATGTTCATCTAAATTCACTTTAGTTCAGACAAAATTCATTATTTCAGCATTGATGGCATGCTTAAATTTCTCTAATATGAGTTTCAGATTAAGTAGAAGGCTTATAGGGTTAGCTTGAGACTACTCGTAGTCTTAAGCACCTTGTGACATCTCGAGACCCATTTTTGGGGCATTACAATAGGCTTGTCCCCCAAAACATCCCTTTATTTGTAGCATATTCAACATGATGCTTGTGACATGAAAGACACCATTCCCATGAGTAGGTGGGATGCAGATAGCACTTGAATGACCAACATTATTGAGTTATTCCTTGTCATCAAGAGGGCCATCGAAAGACCCAGCTTGACTAGCACTGTCACTCATGGTTCCGTTTATGCTACGGTGATCACCTAGAAGGAAATAACAACAACACCAAAATAAATATACAACACAATGGGTATGACCTAAGTAAGAAATAATACCACATAAGTGAAAACTAAATTTCACTCCTTCGCAATGGTGCCATTTTGATAACACTCACCTATACCCATGCAATTTGGTAGAGGATGATCGTTGTCAATATCTCAGCTTTCGTTGAGGTCGAATCCACAAGTAGAGAAATTAGAATTCTATTCTTATGGGTCTAAACACTTACTAAACAAACACCTGAAGTGCAAAGAAAGTAAAAAGCATAATTTAAAAAGGGGAGGGGGTTTGGTTTTGGGAGAGTATTTGTCAATAGCAACTCAATTTTATAAACTACATAACAATTTTAATTTAACTTTGGTATAGGAAAAATCTTGGGATTATGTCTACCTAAGAGAAACTTAGATATGGGTATATGTAGATTTTGTGTACATGTTAGTTGTTAACAATATGGTCGGCTAGGTCTAGAATCCTTAAGGCTAGTTTGTCAACAAAATCTTAAGAATTTTACTTATTGAACCTTTTGGATACCTAACAAGTGTGTTAATTATATTCACCTATTACCTTAATTGGGTATCTTTATTTTTAGGAAAATACCCAAGATATACTCAACTTCATGATTACTCATATGTCTCAGATAGTGAGAATTAGCAAAGTACACCCATTAATTATCTACTATTGCCTTGGTTCCCATATCCCTTTTCTAAGGATGATGTGGGTTCAAAAAGTTCACCTAAACCCCTCTTTCAAAGATGATTTGATATTTCAAGAGCTTGGGGTTTTCACCCACCAACCCATTTTGAGTATTTGAGTCTTTCACCCACAAATCTCAACCAATTTAATCATGAAATAGTAGAACCCATCATCAACTAACTAGCATATACACAAATACATCACAACCCACAACTAATTACACCTTAGTTCAACATAATCCCAAGATAATGAAATTTAGCTATTCATGAAGAAAGGAGAGAAAATACCATAAGGGTTGTGCAAAACATCCATTCTTCAAAATTACTAAATTCAAAGTCTCCAAATCAAATTACAATTTTTGCCTAATTTAGGGTTTCAAGTTCAAATTCAAAATGTTGCAAGAATCTAGAATGTCCAATATAGGAAAAGGTTTTAGGATTTTAAGGGATTTGGGGACAACTTCTGAAAATTACAAAACTTCCCCTAGGCCTAGTCATGTGTTGCCGTGGCCGCACCATATTGCCGTGATCGCAGCTACCATGACCACGGGTATATTCATGTGATTACGGTTGCTGACCATCTTGACTGGCTGTGATCGGGCCCTCACAATGCGATCACATTAACTGAGCCTCTTTCTGTACATGGTCCTATAGCTGTGTATTTTTCTTCTCTTCTTTGTTCCTTGTCGGCTCAATTCCATATCTTTCTCTCTTATCACCTGTATGTCTAAAAATTATGGAAATTAGTGCATTTAATTACAATGTTATCTTATTTATGTATTCAAATCATAGTAGTGTGCACGAATATGTAACGACCTGATTTTCTGAAACCAAAATGTCATACGATGCTCATGATCCTGAAGGACCACAAGCTAACCCTTTACTGATATCTATACCTGGACACTACATAATATATATAATAAATGCAAAAACTGGCCATAAGGTTCAAAACATCTAAAAATACTCAAAATTTAAAATTGAATACTGATATATCTATCCGAAGAGCCTCTAAACTGTCTAAGTTATGGAGTTTATGGGACATGTCCCCAACTAACTCTATCTACTGAAAAT
The DNA here is from genome assembly GCF_002878395.1 of Capsicum annuum. Classification (NCBI taxonomy): domain Eukaryota; kingdom Viridiplantae; phylum Streptophyta; class Magnoliopsida; order Solanales; family Solanaceae; genus Capsicum; species Capsicum annuum. The sequence goes on from NW_025840764.1 coordinate 288,243, forward strand.
AAACAAAATCTGATGCAGTAATGATGAAAGGATCATCCTCGAATGAAGAGGAATCACTGCTATGTCTACTGCTGACTAGGACTGAGCTACTAAGGGTACTCTAGATCTCGTACCTCTAAACCTATGGTGTCAAATAAAACACTATAGCACAAATGTGTCAGTACGGGAATGTACCAAGTATGCAAAAGAGGTAAGGATAAATGCAAGGCTTATGCATGGACAATTACTTAACTGATAATCATGAGAGTATTGAATGAGTACATATGCATAAATGCACAAACCATAACTAAAAACATCACGACTCTGAATACTGAAACTCAGATAATGCATTACTGTCATCTGAACTCACTACTAATACTGAGATACTAAACAACTAAATTATCTAATATCGATAGCTGAGTACTGAAGTTAAGATCAGTCTTATCTAGCTAGTGATCTCAGAATCTGAGGATACTGAAGCTAATTGACTAAATACACTCACGTTACTGAATGAATTTTTAAGCTTTTTACTTTCGAATGACTGCATCAGAGATCAAACCTCTCTAACGGATGATTCCAAAATCTACTATCAATGATAAGAAAAAATTATGTTCGAATCTGACAACAAGAATACTCAACTGAATCTGAGACTGAGATTAAGATTATCTGATGGGTGATCTCTAGATATGATAACAAGAATACTTAACTGAATCTAAACTGAGATCAAACCTATTTGATGGGTTATCTCTAGATCTGATAACAAGAATACTTAACTAAATTTGAAACTAAGATCAAGCCTATCTGATGGGTGATCTCTAGATCTGATAACAAGAATACTCAACTGAATCTGAGACTGAGATCAAACCTATCTGATGGGTGATCTATAGATCTAATAACAAGAATATTAAAACTATAACTGTGGGAAGTAGTCACTTAATCGACATGCCCTGAATCTCAACTGGTGGGGTCCAACCTGTAACCCCAGCTGGAAGGGTATCAATATCATGCCATGGGTAAAGACCTCTCTAGTCAAGCTTATCTAATGGGTGATCCTCGTAGCAAGTCAAGCCTAAGGCATATAATAGTCAAGCCTATCTGACGGGTGACGAGCCTTTCCTGATGGGTGACTCCTATATCCTGCGCTGCCTATGTAGTTCTAGAGTTTAGGGATTGCTTCTAACTACTCTGCCTCTTTGACGGGGAGCCGCCATCCCTGCCCTCGCTCTATACTAGCACCTTCTCCCAACTGAAAGACTCTGAACTGGTTCTTAACTAAACACAAACTAAGCTGAATCTGATACTGATCATATTTCTCGAATGGTCTGACTGAGTTAAGCTGAATTCACTTAGTTCCATATCTGACAGAATACTATTGAATCTCGTTATCTAACTGAATGAAACTGATCTTTGAATAAAGTACTCGATTACTACATAGCTTAGAACTTAACACTTAAATACTACTAGTTCTGAGTTGGGTACAGAACTGAGGCTAGATTACTAATGATACTGAGATTATGACAATTATAGAGATTATTGAGATTTTTTAAGTTTTGTATCTATTCGAGAATACAGAGTTCTATAACTCGCTAAGTTTTGAGAATCATGGCTCGACTAGAATTATTATGAAAACTAACACGGGCTCTAGACAACAGCTAAATTATCGGGTATAAATATCCCCAAGACTCGATATCATAAAAGTAAAACATAACCATCCTTGAATAATCATAACCATGGTCATTCATTTACCATCACAATCACTAAACCATCTCTTCAAGCATTTAGGAATAATAAACATGTGATAATATAGGAAGACATGCTATTGGTGCATACTCCAAGCTAGAAAATTTCCCAGCCAATGGGCAAAATAAGGTCTTACATCAAACACTTGGCATGCATTAAAGTCTTAGCATGTATTAAAGAGCACATAATTGGGGAATTTCATGCTATCAAGTCACAATTCATTTGCTAAGGCTTTTCAAAAAACACTTGACATGCATGGGGTTTCACACAATTGGGGATTTCTAGTCAACATGCTATAATGGCTCTAATTCCTTCACATAACCATTTTATCAAACATATGGGGAGCATTCTTTGCTTATTCAACCATTTCTACACTTAATTGATATGAACACATCACTTAACAAGAAACTTGAAGAGGTTTATCATGAACATCATATGAATTTCACATACTAGGGTAGAAGGTTGAAAACCTTGTAAATAAACATGAATCACAACTCAATGATAACAGGAATATCAATTTCAACTCATATAAATCATGAAAACCCATAAACACAAGATCTTTGAATTTTAGAAAAGGGTTCTTGAGCTGCTTGGATGAAAGGGACCCAAGAATCAACATCTACATACCTTGGGGAAACTTATTTCTTGAAGGCTCTTGGAGAGATTCTTGATTTCTTGATTTCTTTTGATTTTTCTGGAAGAAGAAGGAAGGGTTTTGATTTTATAGAAATCCTAGTTTTTGATATTGAAGATGAGAAATGAAATTGAGATCCTTGATCAGATATAAATAGGGGCTGAAAAGGAGTGGGTAAAATACCAAAAATCCCTTTTAAAATTGAGTTAAAAATACTGAACAGGGTCTGCGACGATCGAATCAACGGCCCGTCGCAAGTCTGACGGTCTATTGGATCGTTCGTCGCATATCAATCCAAAAATATAACACACTGCCTTAGTTATGACAGTTCGAGTGACGGTCCATCATGAAACTGATGGTCTGTTGGATCGTTCATCACACGTTGGCCAGGAAGAGGCCACTCTGCCTTAGCACGATGGTTCCATCACAGCCTCGACGGTCTGTCGGATCGTCCGTCGCATATGACGGTCTCAGCGATGGTCCATTATTTCCTTGATGGTCCGTTGTCTCGGCCGTCGCACTTGGGTGTCACTGCCTTGGCTGTGATGGACTGGGTGACGATCCGACAACCTGGCCATTGGACCTGGGTAGTTCTGACTCTTTTTAGTAAAACAACCATAACTTCCTCGTTCGATGCCAGATTTTGATGAAATTGGTATCTATGGTAAGCTTATTCAATGATATACATGACAAAATGTCAATATTAGGGAAATTCTACATGGTTCAAAATATTTCTCACTTGGGAAGATACTTCTCAACTTTTTTGGACCAGATTTATGCTTTACTTAACATGCTCTAAGGCTCAGACTACGAGAGAAATTTGTGGGGTCTTACAGAATGTTATGTTAAAATAAGCGATAAGTTCACCACTCATCATCATCCCACTATTTACTTAATGAATACACAGGTGTAGATACACATTTCACTCTGTTACTATTCTATTTAATAGCTACTACATTCTTGGTTTCATATTTTATCTTTTGAATTCATTCTACTATTTATGGCTTAATTAACTCAAAATTATTATCCCCCTTGTGACGTCATTACTCAAGCCCTGAGACATATACTTTGATATGAGACCGGTTAGCTTGGAGCATATTAGAAGGGACTTTCATGTATGGATGATAAATTAGAGTTCGGAGGAAGTCAAGAAGCAATAAATACATAAGACTATGGGCTATGAAGATTTCATAATGCAATCAAACAGGGCCCTTATGAGTTATTTCCTAAATAGCCATTTTGAGTTATTATTGTAATACACTATTTGTGTATGGATAATAACTATAAATAGTTTCCTTAGCCATTTTCATTCATAGATTTTGATGAATTGAAAATTGATCTCCTTTGAGAGTGTAGAGTGAAATCCCTTTAAGGTAGGTATAGTGTTAGTAAGATAAATTGATGGGTGGATCCCCATTGATTGATTGAAAACTTCTTTACCTTGACTTCATATTAAGTTGCTCATTTGTGGATTTCAACTAGGTTTCTATTTCACTGAATTCAAGTCTCTTTCTCTATAGGCTAATTGTGGTTTTAGTTAACTATTTTTTTTTCTATTTCTCATCTCAATATTCTAATTCTCATCTACTTTTTAAATCTATCCTTATTATTGTATTGTTGGATTTTGCATTTCGTATCGATTCTAGTCACTCGATTGAGATCGTTATCATTTTATATGAGAGCTTAGGCTTGAGATTCGCACCTACGATTTTAATCGTAGGTTCAAAAATATGAAGATTCAAAAAAAAGGTCAAAGTGTTTTTGAGAAAATATCAAAAATTTTATTCGATTTGGGTTTTATTTTGAGTTTCTATCACTAGATTAATGCTTCTCTAGTGTTATTAGGTCTACATTTGAATTTTTAACTTGGTTTAAAAGTTAATTTAAGTTTTTACCTTTGTTGAACTTGAAAAGGTTTGAGGAAGAATTAGTGAATTTGTTGATTTTGGATTGAAATTTAAGCTTGAAAAGCATTGGGGTATGTTCTTCATAGCAGGCACAACCTAAATCACGAGTTTCATAGATTTTTGAGCTAAAATGAAGATGTAATAAAAATTTCAAGTTCACCTTGTTCATGGTGCTCTTCATAGCTTGAATATGAAGAAATGAGGCTTAAAAACTGATTTTGTTGGCTTTGAGTTGAGGGCTGAAAATTATTGAAATTTATCTGTGGTGTTGAAAAGAGCCCTTATTTAAAAGTTTACAAAAACTATAGTTAAATTGAGTTAGTTACAAATTTGTAAAGTTCATCAATGTTTTATGATGTTCTACATGAAATTCATATCTTGTTGAGGAAGAATATTCAAAAAGGCTCTTTGATCTAAAATGGAAAGAAAAAGAAAATGTACTTGTATTAGTAAAGAGTACAAAAATTACAAAGACTAAGACAAAAGATAGCGTAGAAGGGGATCACATGTACAATTCTTTAAAGCTTCCTCAAGTATCCTTTTGCTGTATAATTTGGGATAAATTTTCAACTCCTTTCAGGTTTTCTCCACCTTTTTAGAGCATTTTCTCCATGGATTTCAAGATTTTTTTTTCCAATTAATTTCTTTAGTCAAAATCTTAATAAATTAGTTTCTTTTAATTGATTTTACTCTTTCTTTGACTTGATAACTTAATTTTAATTTGTAGATTATCCTACAAAATATTATCAAGTTCATTGTATTCGATTTTTTTCTTGTACTTTTTTATGTATTTTTTAAGTTTTATTTTGTTGTTGATTTCTTGATTCAAGTCCACTAGTTTTACTTGAACCGTTCATTTTTTTGAACAAAAAATTATTCTTCCACAAAGAAAACTAACCTTTTGAATTGATTGGACAAAGATAGTTCTCTATCAACTTTGGAAAGATGCTTTAGGTGAGATGAGAATTTCCACATATTAGAGGTGTGAGGAATTTTTCTACTAACTTTTTTGTTGAGTTTTGTAGGTAGGATGGAAGGATCAATCGTCTATGAAAATAAAGTGAATTCAATGTTTCAAAATCGGTATATTTCAAAAACATGAATTCTTGAAACAAAATGATCATTTGTGGGAAAGTAAAATTTGAAGTTGTGATGGATGATTATAGTGTTCTCAACTTTATAAACCCCTTAATAATTAGCATTCTTGGGTTTCCTTTCTTAAAAAAAAAACTTTTTGTTACTCAAATGAGATATTTGGTTGATAGGAGAGTAAAGATACCCATTCTACTAGAGAATAAAAAGTAAAAAGTGGGAATAAATTCGTTTTTAGGAAAATAGTAGTAAAATCATATTTTTAGTTTGAATCGTACCACTATTTAAACATGATTCTACCAAACTCTATGTATGCCATCACTAGTATTCAAATAATGAAAACATAAGCACCTAAGAGTCCATAATCTAAACCACATCCTTTACAAGAATAGATCACTCACTCGGAGTCCAACTAATGTCGTAATCACGACTTCAAAATCAATAATATAAAACTGGCATAGAAATAATACCATAATTGGGTAACCATGATATCCACAGAGTCAAGTAGTAAACCTTATACTAAAGGGTCTGTAGCCTCAATTATGTCTAACATGCTAGTAACCTAGGGTAATAGGATCCTATGGGCATAACAAGTATTTTATCTTAAGTATCGATTCATCCTTCTATCCTAAACTTCTAAATTAGGCTAAGTCATGGTAATCTACCCATAGTAATTGTAATTGTATACAAAAAAGTATATGGTAATTTATCATTTGTATTTGTATACAAAAAGTATATAGATTAATTGTATTTATTTGGATCTTAAATATATAAATATGCAATGTTTCATTCAATGCAAATGTATCGTTAGTATTTGTATTTCAAATTTATCGTTTGTATTTGTATATAACCAAGTATCATTTTGTATGCGTATGGTTCAAGTTGCAAACATGTATCATTTGATGCAAATGTAACATTTGTATTTGTGTAACTTATCATTTTATAAATACTAATTTTCGTAGAAAAAATAAAATTTCTTTTACAATTGTTTAAAAATACAAATGATCTTGTCAACTACAAAAAAATAAAACAAATAAAGTTACAAATAAAAATACACTATGTGGTCAACTTACAAATATAAATACAAAATAGTTCTTTAAAAATACAAGTGCATTGATAAAAATAATACACAAATACAAATAAAAAGAATCCACAAAATATAAATACAATGTCCAGTCAATTATTAAATATAAATACAAAATAATTCTTCAAAATACAAGTGTGAATTATATAAATTATAAATGATGGTGCGAACTGGAAAACACAAATACAAGTGCGAACTATAAAATACAAATGCAAACTATAACATATAAATACAAGTGCGAACTATAAAATACAAATTCAAATGCGAACTATAACATACAAATACAAGTGCGAACTATAAACAAATATAAATGCGAACAATAGCATACAAATACAAGTGTGAACTATAAAATACAAATACAAATGCGAACTATACCATTCAAATACAAGTGTGAGCTACAAAATACAAATACAAATGCAAACTATAACATACAAATACAAGTGTGAACTATAAAATACAAATACAAATACAAACTATCATATATATACAAAAACAAGCGCGAACTATAAAATACAAATACAAATATAATTGTATCAACGAATACAAAAATATAAATGGTGATGTGAATACAAATATGATAAGAAATTATGGTATTTTTGTTATTATTCATAACTTGTACTCGAGTAGCCGCATTTCTCGAAAATACAAAAAATATAAGATAGAAAAAAGAAAAAAGGTACAAAAAAGAAAACCAAAAAGAAGAAAAGAACGAAAAGAACAAAAAAAAGAAAAATAAAAGATAGAGATAGAAAAAAAGAAACAGAGCAAAAAATATGAAACAAAAAAAAGAAAAAAACAAAAATATAAAAGAAAATAATAAAAAAATAAAAAAACATGAAAAATATAAACAATGAAAGAAAGAATCAAATAAAAAAATAAAAAAATAAAAAAATAAAAAAATAAAAAAATAAA
>NW_025840765.1:0-1099 GCF_002878395.1 Capsicum annuum
CAGCCCATAGTTTCAGAGGTGGGCCCGAGGCCCGGGCATGCTGTGGGAAAAAATCAATCGGCGTATGCTAGAAAGGTTGGAAATCATCCCAGTGCGGTTCGTGTAAATATTCGTGGCAATTTGGGTGGACAAACGGGAGAAACAGCCCGAACGGGGCATTTTTGGGCCAAATCGGTGTGCTATAGTCCACAGTTTTGGGGGTGGGCTCGGGGTCGGGACGTACTGTGGGTCAAAAATTGATTGGGGTATGCCAGGGAGGTTGGGAATCGTCCCAGCATGGTCCGTTTATATATTCGTAGCCATTTGGGCGGACAAACCGGTGAAACGGCGCAAACGGGGCAATTTCGGGCCAAATCGGTGTGTTATAGACCACAGTTTAGGGGGTGGGCCCAGGGTACGGGAGTGCTGTGGGCCAAAAATCAATTGAGGCATGCCAGGGAGGCTATGATCATCCCAGTGTGTTCTGTTTAAATTTTTATGGAAATTTGGGTGGACAAACGAGCGAAACGGCGTGAACGGGGCATTTTCGGGCCAAATCAGTATGCTATAGCCCACGATTTTGGGGGTGGGCCCAGGGTTTGGGCGTACTGTGGGTAAAAAATTGACCGAGGCGTGCCAGGGAGGTTCTGCATTGTCCCTGTGTGGTCTGTTTAAATTTTCGTAGCTATTTGGGTGGACAAATGGGCGAAACGATGCGAACGGGGTATTTTTGGCCCAAATTGGTGTATTATAGCCCACGGTTTTGGGGGCGGGCTTGAGGTTCGGGCGTGGCTGAGGGCTGAAAATTGATCGGAGCATGCCAGGGAGGTTGCGGACTGTCCTAGTATGGTCTGTTAAAGTTTTTGTGGCCATTTGGGTGGACAAACAGGCGAAACGGCACGAACGGGTCATTTTTAGCCAAATCGGTGTGCTATGGCCTATGAATTCAGGGGTGGGCTTGGGGTACGGGCATTCTGTGGGCCGAAAAATGATCGAAGCGTGCAAGGAAGGCTGGGGATCATCCTAGTGTTGTCCGCTTAAATATTCGTATACATTTGGTTGGACAAACGAGCGAAACAGCGTGAATGGGATATTTTCAGGCTAAATCGGCGTACTATAG
>NW_025840766.1:0-7266 GCF_002878395.1 Capsicum annuum
GTGTTTACATTCAAAGGGGGCATGATGTAGACACCTAATTCTGTCCCTCCCGAAGACCCAAGTTACACATTTTTATCCCTGTCTTATCACGTGCCCTCACCTGTATGATTATATCCCATAAAAATACAAAAATAACAAACCCACTAACAAACCTAATCCCCAATTATTCTTTTGTAACAAAATTAACCACCCCTCCTATCAATTTTGGACAACACATCACTACCCCATGTCCCAATACCCTACCTTACCTACCCTACCCCAATACCCACCCTCACCTCATATATACACACATACACACAAAAATAAAAGGGGGACCTCAGCATTTACGGAAACCATTTTTTTAACATAAAAAGAAAAAAACTTCATCTTCTTCACAGAGAAGATATACAACACATCTCAAGTTTTTTTCTTTTTTGCTCCAAAAAACCGAACCTCTCATCACCATTAACATACAAAATACGCACACTCATCTTCTTCTTCATTCAGAGAAGAGAGCAATACACGAGCTCTCTTCTCTTCTACACACCCAGACTGTCACTCTCTCTAAAAAAAAAAACCTCTCCCGATGCCTCCCCTATCGGCGACAACAGCGCCGCCGCCAGCGCCTCCAAACTCTTTTTCTCTCTCCCTCTCTCTAGAATCTCACTCTCTCTCTCAAAAACTTCTTCCGATGCCTTCCCCATCGACAAGAACAGCGCCGCCGCCGCCGCCGCTCTAACTCTTTCTCTCTCTCTTTCTAGATTCGACCTCTTTTCGGCGATGGCAGAAGGCACCGGAAACAGTGAATCTAGTGACCAATCAATGATACCCAACCCATTTTCCATCGATTTTGGCAAGATTCGAGTTGGGTCCGACGAGATTTCGTGTATGGGTCTTCTCAGTTTTTCATAATTTCAGTCTCGGTTCTTTTGATATTTCTTATTTCTTAGGGTTTTAAATCCATCCGAGTTTGCTATTCCTTGATATCGAGTTGGTTTGGTTCGTGCAAGGTTAGTCGGAAATCGATGGTTTGGGGTTTCAAATTTGAGATCTTGGGTTGTTTTTTATTTCTATTCGGGTTTGTGGGTCATTCATTGTGAGGCTATTTCGTTGTTTTCCAATCTGTCCGGTTGAATTCAATATCGAGTTTGGAGTTGTTGGGTATCAAGGTTCAAATCGAGAGTTTTGGATCCGACTTTGTCTTTTGATCACATATTTTTGCATAATAAAAGCTTCAATCGAGGTCCAACTCTACACTTTCTCTTATCTATTTTATTATTTGGGATGTTTCATATTTTGATTTGGATGTTCGTGTGTGGTTTGATCTTCGTTGGTGATGAATAACTATTTGTATTGATTGGTTGTTGATTTAGTTGGTTACGATTGTGTGTGATGTAACTGATGGATATGGAGTTTATAGTAATCATGATTGTAGAAATTTTGTGTTAAAAATAGAATTGGGGGTGGGAATTAAAAATTGCTAAAATGAATGTCTATTAATTTTGATGCATGGATAATGTTAAACAAGACAGAATTGGGATATGTTGAACTTGGATCGGCAAATGTAGGCCGGGTAGTCAAATTTAGAAATAATGATTTGTTGGAGTGTTTGAATATATGCATGAATGGTACTTTCTACTTTATTGCACGAAAGTTTAAATTGTACTCATTTGGCCGGTGAATGCCCCGAAGGATTTGTATTGATTTATCCGAGGAATGCCCCGAAGTACCTTGTACTTGGAAGATGTTCGTGGTGAAGGCCCGAGGCGTCGGGCGAAGCGTTAGAGCATAGCATAGGATTAGTCTAGGATAGAATAGATTTATATTTTCGCATTATTTATTTTTGGACTGTATAATTGGACTGGACTTTACATTTTGGATTGTTTTGTTTTGTTTATTGTTTGATTATTTTGCATGCTTGTGTGTGGTTTATACATTTCATAATGCCAAAATAGTTGATACACTCTACCAAGCGACCGTGGTTGAACCACGGGATCGAGGGGTGCCTAACACCTTCCCCTCGGTCAACAGAATTCCTTAGCCGGAGTCTCTGTTGACAAAACCAGTTTAAGAGTCAAATGGTTTCAAAAAGGATTTTCTAAAGGTGACTTGGCACACCGGATTATGCCAAGTGGCGAATCTGAATAAAAAATGTAAATAATCCTTTTCCGAAACAAATTTTCATTTCTTGTCACTTAAATAATAAAACCTTTTTGGACTTTAAACTAAAATAACCATATCTTTTTAGAGTACGTCAAAAAAAAGGGGTGTGACACTATATAAATCATGGAAAAGTGGAAACAACAAACTTAAATAGTATATTACATATCAATCTTAAACAAGAAACATAAAGGTAAATATATAGTAGAAAGCATAAAGGCATCAATACATAATAAATACAACCTACACAACTAATCCTCCTCTTTTGAAGACTCTCCAATAAACCATTCACCTTCTTCGAAGGTTTCCTCATCTCCTACCCACTCAGCCTCTTCTTCCGCAATATTAACTTCTTCAAATATATTTTTTGGGTGATTTAAACTGTCCACTAATTCAATGTCCACTAGCTGGTGATCAATCTGCATTTCATTTTGATACTCCAGCACATTCTCAACTTCCACTCGTCCTATAGTCTTTATTTTTATTACATCCCACCAATCAGACTTGTCATTGCGCAATGGATAAGGAGCATAATACACTTGTTTAGCATTTGGCGCTAGAACAAATGGATCGTAAATAGGATACGAGCTATTGTGCTTCACTTTAATGATGTTATTCTCCCTATGTACTCTTGTGCCTCTTGTACTTGGATCAAACCACTTACATCAAAAGAGGATATTTTTTATTGGGAAACCAGCATACTCCAGTTCTAAGATCTGGTGTATGATGTCAAAGAAATCAACATCATCTTCACCCTTAACCCAAACACCACTAAAATTTGTTTTTCTTGTTCTGGAGTGTTGTTCAGTGGAAAATTTAAATTTGTTTACTTTGAATTGGGACATTGCATTAGCTTTAACTGGATCTAAAGAAATATCTCTCATGAGCTGATCGTATGCGGCGGCATTTGGTGAATGGTGTACCTAAAAATATTATACATATATATATATTTTGGTTGAGGAATGTGTAAATGTTTAAACTTTGTAGAAATATTAATACACTTATGAACCTCATTTTTAAACCATGTTGCAAAGGATTCATACACTCGATTTTCGTGGAATTGAGTCTAAAACGAACTGAACATCCAACATAGGAAACACAATTAGTTTCTTTAAGGGAATGAGTAAACAAATAAGATATGTTAAAATTTTAGTCTCCTTACTTCAGAAAGGGCTCAATTTCTGGGCAATTCAGCATGACATACAAAGTTGCTGATTTACGCTCCGTGGGAGTGAGCCGGTGTGGTATGATCTTTTTAGCCTTACAACCAGATTGATTGAAAATTGATATCAATTTTAAATAAGGATCGTTCACATCGTCCTGATGATGATTTGGTCGGTTTCTTGAACAAGTAACTTCATCACGAAAGTAGTATGAACAAAATTGAGAAGTTTCTTTTGCAAGATATGCCTCAACTATAGAGCCTTCCACCCTATGTTTGTTTTTGGGATCCTTTTTCAATTTTTCAATTACCCTGTACAATCTTAAGGTTAGATGTTTACTATATTTAAAAAAGATATGTATGAATTTAAATATGTTGCAAATGCTTACCGTTCGAATGGATACATCTACCTAGTTAGAATTGGACCTCCTAGATGAGCTTCGTGCACAAGGTGAATGGGAAGATGTTCCATCACATTGAAGAACACTGGCAGGAAAATATTCTCTAGCTTGTTAGTGATAACAACAATAGTACTTTCCATTCGCGCCAGATTTTCTTCTTTTAATGTGGTGGCACATAAGTCGTTGAAGAACAAACTGATCTCTGCTATTGGTTTCCATATGTTTTCAAGTAAACCAATAAAAGAAATTGGAAGTAATTGTTCCATGAAAACATGACAATCATAACTTTTCATTCCATGGAAGATTTCTTGTGTCATATCAACCCTCTTTCCCAAATTTGAGGCATATCCATCGGACATTTTCAAACTTTGAACCCACTCACATATTTGACGCTTTTGGTCCAACTTGAATGTAAAACTAGCCCTGGTCTTAAGAACATTGCCGTTGTGCCCCTGTTGTTAGTGTAATTCTCTGCAGTTTCAATATTCTGGTAAGTCAAGTCTGGCCTTAGGATTATCCTTTGTTTTGCCAGTGACATCCATAACTGTGTTGAACAAGTTATCAAAATAGTTCTTCTCAGTATGCATGGCATCAACATTATTTCTAAGTAAATTATCTGACCAATATTCTAACTCCCAAAATATACTTTGCTTAGTCCAGTTATGCGAAACGCCATATCCATCAAGCTTGTACAATTATTCCTCGCTGACTTTAGGCAAATCCTAAACTATTTTCCAGACGTTATGACCAGACAGCCTTGGAGGTGGACCATCATGTTCCCTTCTATTCCTTCTGAATGCATTCTTGAGTCTCCTAAATTCATGATCAGGTGGCAAGAAACAATGATGACAATCAAACCATGAATTTTTCCTGTCATGTCTCAATGTGAAAGATTTTATTTTTTTCATGCAGTATGGACAAGCCAGCTTTTCAGCTGTCATCCACCCAGACAACAATCCATAACCAGGAAAATCATTAACAATCCATATTAGATATGCATGCAGATTGAAATTCTGTTTAAGAGAGATGTCCCAAGTTTCAACCCCCTCATGCCATAAAATTTGAAGTTCATCAATCAAAGGTTATAAATAGACATCTATTCCGCTTTTTGGATTATGCGGGCTAGGAATAACACAATTCAGAAATATATAGGGACTAGTTATCAACAGTTCAGGAGAAAGATTATAAGGAGTGATAAATACAAGACAACATGAATATGGCGCACCACCAACTAAAAAAGAAGAGAACCCATCCACACATAATCCCAATCGAATGTTTCGTGGCTCAGCTGCAAAATCTGGATAAGTTGCATCAAAATGCTTCCAATCCTCTCCATCAGATAGATGACACATAACACCAGTGGGCCTTCTATTTTTACTGTGCCATCTCATATGAGGAGCTGAGCTGTTTGAAACATACAACCTCTTCAACTTTGGTATAAGTGGTAAATAATGCATCGCCTTAATAGCAATTTGATTTCCAGTAGAACCACGTTTATATTGAGAGTGCTGACAAAACTTACAGAACTCTAGGTTAGAATCTTCCTTAAAGTATGACATGCAGCCATTTTCACAACAATCAATTCTAACTAAGGAGAGACCTAACTTTGACACCAATCTTTTTGCCTTATAGAAAGAATTAGGAACCTTCAAGCCGGGGTCAACTAAATATTTAATAAGGTCTATCATTGAGTCCATTCCTCCTTCATCAATATTCCAGTCAGATTTAATACTTAATAATCTAACAACAATAGATAAACAAGAGTGCAAACACCCGTCAAACAAAGGATGACTAGAAGCATGCAATTCTTTGTAGAAATTGCCCGCTTCGCTATTAGGAACATCTTCAACATTTTTCCTAAAGTCAACCCCTTGTTGCATCCAAAAGCATCGTGCACCATTTCTGTCATCCTAGTATCTTGATATTCATTATGCCCTGGAGACCGACTACTTTCTCCAACAACAAAGTTATTTTGCGCAACATCCCCATAAATACCATGCAATCTTAAAAAGTCCTCGTGAAACCCCTTTTTATAAAGATGTTCCTTTACATCTTCTTCACTTAAAAGATTTATACCATCACATCTAACACAAGGACAACGAATAACCCAATAACGTGTCCACATATCAAGTATCTTAGAATGTTCAACAAATCTTTTGACACCTTCAACAAATTCCTCCTTAATACCCATTCTATTATCATTGTTCCGTTAATATATCCAGCTATAATCAGGTTCCATCTACGCAATCAATCAGATTCAACTAATTAGATCAAGTCACAAAAATTTAACCATTTTCAAGAAACTAAGTCACATACCAAACCACATTCAAAACAAAAAAATCCTCTTTAAAGTCCCTACACTTAACCATTTTCAAACAACTAAGTATCAAAACAAAACCACATTCAACACACAAAATCCCCTCCAAAGTCCCTACACTAAACCATTTTCAAGCAACTAAGTCACCTACCAAACCACATTCAAAACAAAACCATTTTCAAGCAACTAAGTCACTTACCAAACCACATTCAAAACAAAAAATTCCACTTTAAAGTCCCTACACAACCATTTTCAACCAACTAAGTATCAAAATAAAACCACATTCAAAACACAAAATCTCCTTTAAACTCCCTACACTTAACCATTTTCAACCAACTAAGTATCAAAACAAAACTACATTCAAAACACAAAATCCCTTTCAAAGTCCCTAGACTTAACAATTTTCAAGTGACTACGTCACTAAACAAACCACATTCAAAACAAAAAAAAAATCCTTTAAAGCTCCTAAACTTAACCATTTTCTAGCAACTAAGTCACCTAACAAACCACATTCAAAACAAAAAAAATCCCCTTTAAAGTTCCTAGACTTAACCATATTCAAGTGACTAAGTCACCTACCAAACCACATTCAAAACAAAAAAGTTCCCTTTAAAGTCCCTACACTTAACCATTTTCAAGCAACTAAGTCACCTACCAAACCACATTCAAAACAAAAAAATCTCATTTAAAGTCCCTAGAATTACCCATTTTCAAGCAACTAAGTCACTTACCAAACCACGTTCAAAACAAAAAAATACCCTTTAAAGTCCCTAACTTAACCATTTTCAACCAACTAAGTATCAAAATAAAACCACATTCAAAACATAAAATCCCCTTTAAAGTCCCTACACTTAACCATTTTCAAGTGACTAAGTCACCAAACAAACCACATTCAAAACAAAAAAATCCCCTTTAAAGTCCCTAAACTTAACCATTTTCAAGCAACTAAGTCACCTACCAAACCATATTCAAAACAAAAATATACCCTTTAAAGTCCCTACACTTAACCATTTTCAACCAACTAAGTCACCTACCATAACCACATTCAAAACGAAAAATTCCCCTTTAAAGTTCCTAAACTTAACCACTTTCAACCTACCACGTCACCCTTAAAGTTCCTACACTTAATCATTTTCAACCTACCAAGTCACCAAATATAATCACATTCAAAACAAAAAAACGCCTACCAAGTCCGTACATATTCAAAACCAAGCCTTGAGCTTTCATACCAAATGATACTAGATCAA